>NW_002476150.1:0-8352 GCF_000189635.1 Tetrahymena thermophila SB210
ATTTATTAATTAATTACCCCCTATTTTTAATTGAAAAATAAATTAAATATAGATTTATTTTTTAATCTAACTAAAATTTTTAAAGAATATGAATGAATGACTGGCTATTTTAAATTAGAAAACAAATTCATCAGGAACCTTTAATCTTACTGAAATTCTTCAATCAAATAAATAAAAGAATTACACCCTATTTTTAAAATTAAATATAAATTGAGCATGCATTTAAAAATCTAAATAAAATAGTTTGAAGAATGTAAATTAAAATAATAAATAAATTACCAACTATTTAGAATATGAAAATGAATAAATAAATAAGTTCCCATGTTTATTTAAATCAAAAAAAAAGCGATGATTTTTTCTTTAATAAATAAGTAATTAATTATTACATCCTATTTTTAATTAAAAGATAACTAATTATTTTAAATTCTGAGTAAGTAGATTGATTAATTGAAAAGTTGAAAATTAGCTAATAATTTACAGACTATTTTAAATTTAAAATGATTAAATCAACATTAAATCAGAATTATTCCTTCAAAATGTTACTATCTATTTATTTATTTATTTATTTATTTATTTATTTATTTATTTATTTATTTGATTTATTAATTAATGAATGAATGAATTGAATATAAATAGATAATATAGTTAAAATTAATGAATAATAATAAAATAAAATATTACGCTCTAATTATAAAGATAAGATTAAAAGATGGTGATACAATCTCCAATAATTAATTAAAAAAGTATATGTTGCACTGAAATGATAAGTTTGTTTTTTATGATTTTGTGTTGGTAAATAAATATATTTATGCCAATTACTTTTTCCTATTATTTATTAATATTATAATATTAATAGATTCTTAAAACAAACTATTTCAAAAATAAATTAAAAATTATGTTTTAAAACTAAGTTAAAAAAAGAAAATTATTTAATTTTTAATAGAATTTGTTGCTTGCTGGCTAGTTTGCTTATTATATTATTCATTTTTAAATTAAATTTCTCATCGAAATAAAATTTAAGATATTTTTTGAAGGTTACTGACTGAAAATTAATTTGTAATCATGAAATAATTACTTTTTTTATTATTAAATTGACAAGATATTCATTCTTAAAAATACTCTTACCTAAATAATTAATAAAAATCTATCTACTAAAAATATATAAATTTAGCCAGCAATGAAGAAAGATATCAATCAACTTACCTAGCATTAATTAATATTCAAGTTATTTCTAACTTTTAACATTCATTCATTAAATATAAAATGGAGGAAATAAATAGAAAATTTTGGAAAATATGTTTGTTTTTTCTATTATTCGATTTTTCGATTTATTCTTAAAAATTCAATATGTTTGTTTGTTTTTTTGTTTGATTACTCTTTAATAAACTACTTTTTATGTTTCATTTTTGGCTTGTTGTATAAAAATTAATTAAATTAATTTAAATTAAATATGAACTTAACCATTTAATTAATTTTCTAAGTGTAGAAAATTTTAATTTATTACTTGTTATAAGCTTTTTGCAATTGAATTTACTTTTCTTGTTCTTGCTTTTGCTTTTTTAAAGCTTCTTCCTTAATTGTTTAATATTAAGATAAAATAATAAATTATTTGTAATAATTTAATTGCTATATAAAAAACTTACTCCCTTTTTTTTAATTTACGATTAAGAAATGACAGGTTAAAATGAATTCAAATTCTAAATATTCTGCTTTTAATTCTATTATACTTTCAAATAATTTACTAATATTTTTTGAGTCTGCTTTAATTTTTCTATTTCTTATTTTAGCAAGATATTTGTTTGATTTGACTCAACTATTGTTGCTTCCAACTAAACTTTTTGATTTCTAAGTGCTATTAATTCATTTTCTAATTGCTTTTAAATATCTTTAAATGATTTAATTTGTTATTCTAATTAGATATTTGATTGGCATAACTGAGAGATTATTTCCTATAAAATATATTCAAAACATTATTAAATTAAACAAATTAAAAATGACTATAAATAAGTTAGAATTGATTAAACCTGTTCTTGCTATTGCTTTGAGAGGATCTCTTAGATGAAGTCCTATTCCTTTTTACTAGAAAATATGTTAAGAATAGATTCATAATTTGTTGGAATTAAGTTAGTAAGTTAGTTACATAATAGGATAAAATTTCTCTGAAGAATTTTAAACAAATTCAATGTCTTTTTTGAATTTGCTAATGAATTGCTAAGTGGTTTAATCATGATCATCCATGAATTCGATAAATTTCTAATCTAGTTAAAATTCAAATGAAATAATTCCTTTTAATATAATTAAAACATCTTTTATCGATAACCTATCTTCTGGCTTGAATTAAGTTAATCCGTTAATTATGAACTTAAGCTGGTTTTTGTAAGTGAATTACTCAAATTAATTGCTGTAATTCAATGTCAAATGCTTCTTGAACATTAAATCGGTTTTGAAGTCTTAAACCATAAGGTAAATTAGATAACCTTTATATTTATTAAACATTTTATCAAATTGAATTACCAACTATCTTAATATCTATACATCTACAATAAACTCTCTATATTTTGGTTCAAACAAAGGGTGAAAAAAAAAATTATTTGTCGGATTCTAATCACTTTTTTACCAAAAATCTAAGTAATCTAGTACCCAAAATAATGAGAGTTTAATGTATATATCGATCAATAACCAATCAAACTAGATAAAAATATATTCAAATAACTAAGATTAATAATTACCTAGTGAGAAACATTCACTCTTTTTTAATAGAAAAAACAAGTTAAAATTTGTATAAATTATAACTAATTTACCTTAATAGTTGGTTTTGTGCTTATGTTTAATCCTAGCTTTTAATATTCATCTGAATAATCTTGAAATTTCTTTGGATCATAACATTCTGGAGCTTAGAATAGCAAGTTTCCTAACTGTAAAATTAAGAATTATTTCAGAAAGTAGACTTTATATTAGTAATATAAAGTATTACATATTGGTTCATTCCGTATCCAGATGTTTTAGTGAGACTATCTGCCAATCCTAAATCAGCTATAATTATTTGATTTGTTAATTAATTAGTTAATAATTGAGAGTAGATAAATAAATCTTTTTGCATTTTATATGTAAAAACTTACAAACTACAGCATTTCCATTATAATCAATTAGTATATTATCCATTTTAAGATCATTGGAAATACACTTCTAGGAATGAATGTGCAAAAGACCTTCAGCAATATCTTTAGCATACTTGATTGCAGATAATTCATTTAGTTTTTCGTTTGGACTCTTTTTAATAAGTTCGCTTAGAGTTCCTTTTTAAATACATTTTTTTTAGCAATCTCATAAACTATTAATGCCTTTTACCTTAACACTCATTCAAAACTAAGTAGATAAATTCCTTTCCTTCAATTTTCTTTAACAAATTGACCACATAAGAAGAACCTTTGCACTTTTGGAGCATATTGATTTCTTACTGTGCTTGGTTAAATGTTTCTTAGAAGATTTTACCTTAAGAATCTTTGACATGAAGTCCTTTGATTGCAAATCTTCTGTTTGTGGATAACTCTTTTGCTAAAAAGACCAAACCTTGCTTTCCCTCTCCTATGTACTTAAAGTCAGAGAATCCTTTCTCAGATAATTCAGCCTTGATGATATTATAAACCAAACTTTAAGTAGGGCCTAGCTATGGTTCTTAGATATCTGAAACTTTTGTTAATAGTTAAAATAATCATAATTTAAGATATGCGAGCCTATTTAGTAAACTTTTTATCAAAACAGCCATAAATTTCAATTAAAATAGAATTAAATTCAAAAATTATTAAGATATGTGATGCTAAATATATATACTCATCTGTTCTGGTTTATCTAGCATCTGAATACCTTTGTCTTTATACATTTGCTTGATCTTCAACCTATTTTAAATATGAGAAACTAATTTCTTTTAAACAATGTCTGATTCTTATGGTTTTTGTTATTGTAGCATTCCAAAACCTTGAGATGATCCATATGGCTATTAGATCCAATATTGCGATTGTTACTATTGCATTCTTAACTGATTTGAACCCTAATTGCTTGAGCTATTTTCCTATTTTTGAAAGTCTACTTACTTTTCTTACCTATTTATTAATTAACTTTTTGATAAACTAATTAGTTTGATTTATTAATTATTATAAGCAATAATCAAATTTCTTTAGTAAATATAATAGCTCTTTCTTTAAATTCGTATTGATTTGAAATTCAAATATTTAAACCAATTTCCTCAAAGATATTCTTAACAAAGAATAATGTGAAAAATAATAATTTCTATTAAGAAACTAATTAGATAAATAAAAATTAAATTCTTTCTTTGTATAAAATATTATAATTTAAAAATTTTAGTAATTTTTTTTAAAAGAATATATTTTATATGTAAATTAAAATTTTTAAATTAGAATAACATATATAATTAAATCATTTGATTAACAATAGTAAAACAACAACAACTACAACTGCAAATAAAAATGTATGAGACAGACATAAAATACATAGGTAGATAAAGTTAAGAAATAATTACTATTAAAATTAATAAATATGAGTAATTACTTTAAATCATTCTAACATTTTTAACATTTTGACAATTTTGGAATATAAAATATTCCTTTTTTAAATTGATTTTACTTTACATTTTATAAAGAAACTGTTCTACTTTTTCTTCTAATTTCTACTTGATCTCTGATCTTAATTATTCCAAGTAAAATAAGTTGAGTGTCATGTATAATCTCTTTAACGCTAATTAGAGTTATTAAAAATTACATTCAGAAGCGAATGCTGAGATTATTTGTTTACATTTTTTAGTGGATTTCTCTTGATTTTTTTATAATTAATAGACATTGTTTATATGCTTTAAATAAGTCCTTTATTAAAGCGTACTTTATCTTCTTTTTTAATCGGCGTTAATACTATTCTGATATTTTAAAATAAAAAACTAGATTTCAAGAATGTTCCAATCACTTTTTGATAGGCTAATAATTCTTTGCTAAATCTAATTGCTAATTAGGGACATTTATTAGGACTATTTTATTGATTATGCATTTATCTGATCAAGTATATAATTTCTTAATAAAATTTAATCTGAAATAGCGGTCTATCAGCTATTTGTAAGACTATTCTTCTAAATTCAAAAAATTCAATAAAGTATTTAGCATGATTGAGTATTAGTTTTGCAATTTTTAAGAACACCTTTAAACTTTTTAATGAATAATTGTTTAAAACTTAGATTTAAAATAAATAAATGCATTTATTACTCATTAATAATTCACTTGATCAAAAGTACTTCTTCTTTTTGGTTTCTTCCAGCTTATTTGTATAACTAATACTTCCTATTTACTTAGAGATATTTCAGTAATCTATTATGAGATATCTTAGCTTTTAGACTTATTATGTAATATAAAATAACTATTTATAGATTCTAAGTTTTCTAAAAAAGAAGACCATTGAATATTATATTATTCTTTTCCTATGGTTTTTAATAATGCCTATTACTTATTCACAACTAATTAATTAACCAATCAATCAATAAATCAATTAATCTTTATTATCTTAACTTAAATAAAAAATTAAAGAGATATTGTATATATATTTTATTTAATGTTTAGCTTTTATAAATATCAAAAAGATGTACTTTTAATTCACTATTTCTTGTATTTAATTCATAAATTTAATGAATTGACTTGGAAGAAACTTCGTATTCTAATTAATGTATTATCAGATATTTTAAAATGGAAAGACTGATGTTTTTTTTACATATTTAATAATCAAATAATTTTTGTTTTCCTAAAGCTATTGCTTCATTGTTTATTGCGAAACTCAAATTTTCTTTTCAAAGCTTTCCTTTTTTTCTAGATTTTTTCTTCAAATATTTACATAAATAAATAATATAAATAAACAAAAATGTTATTTTTAATTTATTTATTGTATTCAATTAAAAATTTAAAACTTAAAAATACTTTAAATAATAATATATATTAATAAATTATTTTTATTTTTAAATTTATTATTTATTAAGCATAAAATGGCTGGGCTTGTAAAAAATATAAGGTACTTATTTAATTAAATTACTTCATATTTTTTTTTATTTAAAGCATTACTAATTCATGTTTATTTTAGCATTAAAAACATTTTATTAAAATTTTGTAGTTTGTTTGGTTTATTTACAATTATGCAAACAGCTTTTTAATTAAAAATCAATGAATATTTATATTCAATATTAACATTTTGTTTTTCAATTATAACAAGAAATGAATTCATAATAAATAAATAAAAATTTTTTCAAAAATTTATTGTCTTTTCATGTTCAATTTTTATCTTTCTCTTCTCCAATTTCTTTATTTTCTTCAATTGGCATTTCTTCATCGAATTCATCAAATTCTGCTTCTTCATCAAAAAGATTTTCACACTATTAATATTCTGAAATCAAATCCATCACATTTGAATGAGCTTCTTTGAATTCTATTTCTTCCATTCCTTTATTTGTATACTGCGACAAAAAAGTTTTATTTTAAAATAAAGCAGTAAATTAATTTGAAATCCTATTAAATACGTCTTTTATGGCTGTAGAATTTCCAATAAGGACACCAGATAATCTTACTGAATTAAGAGGAATATCACATTTAGAATATTTCAAATTGTTAGGAATTTATTATACAAAATAAGAGTTATATTCATTTGAAGAATTTACAACCTATTCAAAGAAATCTTTATATGGTATCCTTCCTCTGAAAATAGCAGAGGCAGCTAAAAATCTACCATATCTCCAATCAGTAGAGCAAAGCATAGTTCTAGGATTGTAAACCAAATTTTTTATTTCAGGAAATTTAGGTGGATAGCACTAAGTAGAGCCTCTTGAATAACTAGGAGCAATAGCACTCATTAAAAAATGGAGTCGAGGAAAAGGAATCAAGTTAAGAGCAATTTTTCTAAGGTCTGAATTAAATAATCCAGGAAATCTTAGAGTACAAGTAATAGAAGATATTGCAGAAGAAATATAATAGTTAAGATCCTTTAAATTAGGGTTGTAAAGTTTAGCAACTCTAAAACAAATATCATAAAGAGCTTCATTATCAATTACCATAGTTTAATCAGCATATTCGATTAATTAATTAATAGAAAGCAAAGCATTGTAGGGTTCTATTATTTTATCTGAAATCTTAGTTGAAGGGAAAATTGAGAATGTTTCAGTAATTCTATCAGGATATTCTTCTTTTAATTTCTAAAGAAGGAGAGTACCCATTCCCGAACCAGTACCACCACCTATTGAATGGATCATTTAAAAACCCTAAAGACAATCACAAATTTCAGCCTCTTTTCTGACAGTCTCCATAACTTAATCAATATATTATGGACCTAAAATGTAATGACCAATAGCCCAATTATTTTCTGCTGGGTCTTAACCAATTATTAAGTTTTCAGGCTTGAAAAGTTGCCCAATTTAACTTGTATTAATAGAATTTAACAATGCTGGATCTAAATCGATCAAAATAGCTCTAGGAACATATTTATCTGCTTTTGTTTGGTTATAATACACATCTATTTTCTCTAATTACAAATCAGAATCACCTTTATGAACACCAGTAGGTTAAATACCATGCTCTTTAGAGATTTCTTCCCAATAGGCTGTACCAATTTAATTCCCTGCCTAACCTATTTGAATATTAAGAATTTCTCTCATTTTACTTTTTTATTTATTTTTTTAGAATTTATTTAATTAAAAAATTGATATATTTCTGAATAAATTCAATATAAATTAAATAATAACATAACTACTAATAGATTCTGATTTCTTAATTAAAATTGAATAAACTTTTCTATATTATAAAATCAAGTAATTACTCTTCTCTAAATATTTAAATGCATAATAATTATAAATAAATTATTCATTCAATCAATACAAACAGTTTAAAATAAATATTTTTACATATTTTTTATTAAATTTAACCATTTTGTCTAAATATAACTTAAAGTTTTTTTTACTTCTGTGATAAAATAAAAAATTAAAGAAATTAATTAATTCGTTTATTGATTATTTGAGAATAAATATAATTATGAATAGAAAAAATGTTGAATTTTTTTATAATTTTGAATAAATTAACTTATATTTTTAAAATTAATTGGTTTTAACTTAAATAAAATGAGATAACTCAATCAAGTATTTGTTTGTGGTAATTAAGCTATATAATAAAAACTCTTATTAATGAATACTTTAATGTACTTTATTAAGATTAAAATAATTTTTAACATAAAGTTAATATAAGTTTATAACATTAGTTTAGATGAGGTTATAAGTGGTAATTGAAATGAGTTCATTTTTAGATTAATTATTACTTTTTTTAA